>NW_026642119.1:0-8451 GCF_028554395.1 Pezoporus wallicus | reverse complement strand
AAACCACATCCATTAACCCCAAAACCCCCTTTTTCACCCCAAAACCACATCCATTAACCCCAAAACCCCCTTTTTCACCACAAAACCACATCCAATAACCCCAAACCCCCATTTTCACCCCAAAACCACACCCATTAAACCAAAAACCCCTTTTTCACCCCAAAACCACATCCATTAACCCCCCCCTTTTTCTCCCCAAAACCACATCCCCAAAACCACATCCATTAACCCAAAACCCCCTTTTTCACCCCAAAACCACATCCATTAACCCAAAAACCCCCTTTTTCACCCCAAAACCACATCCATTAACCCCAAAACCCCCTTTTTCACCCCAAAACCACATCCATTAACCCCAAAACCCCCTTTTTCACCCCAAAACCACATCCATTAACCCCAAAACCCCCTTTTTCACCCCAAAACCACATCCATTAACCCCCCCCACCCCAAAACCACATTTTTCACCCCAAAACCACATCCATTAACCCCCCCCTTTTTCAAAAACCCCATCCATTTTTTTTCACCCCAAAACCACATCCCCCAAAACCACATAACCCCAAAACCCCCACCCCAAAACCACATTTTTTTTCACCCCAAAACCACATCCATTAACCCCAAAACTCCCTTTTTCACCCCAAAACCACATCCATTAACCCCAAAAACCCATTTTTCACCCCAAAACCACATCCATTAACCCCAAAACCCCCTTTTTCACCCCAAAACCACATCCATTAACCCCAAAACCCCCTTTTTCACCCCAAAACCACATCCATTAACCCAAAAACCCCCTTTTTCACCCCAAAACCACATCCATTAACCCAAAACCCCCTTTTTCACCCCAAAACCACATCCATTAACCCCAAAACCCCCTTTTTCACCCCAAAACCACATCCATTAACCCAAAACCCCCTTTTTCACCCCAAAACCACATCCATTAACCCCAAAACCCCCCTTTTTCACCCCAAAACCACATCCATTAACCCCAAAACCCCTTTTCTCACCAATTCCAAATCCATTAACCCCAAAACCCCCTTTTTCACCCCAAAACCACATCCATTAACCCAAAATCCCCCTTTTTCACCCCAAAACCACATCCATTAACCCAAAACCCCAAAACCACATCCATTTTTTTCACCCCAAAACCACATCCATTAACCTTGGAGTGCATGATTTTGGGGGTTGATTTTGGGGTGTTTTGGGGTGTTTTATTTTGGGGTGTTTTGGGTGATTTTGGGGTGTTTTGGGTGATTTTGGGGTGTTTTGGGGTGATTTTGGGGTGATTTTGGGGTGTTTTAGGGTGTTTGGGTTGATTTCGGGGTGGTTTGGGGTGTTTTAGGGTGTTTGGGCTGTTTTGGGTGATTTTGGTGTGTTTTGGGTGATTTTGGGGTGATTTTAGGGTGTTGGGTTGATTTCGGGGTGGTTTGGGTGATTTTGGGGTGTTTCGGGTGATTATGGGGTGATTTCGGGGTGTTTTGGGTGATTTTGGGGTGTTTTGGGGTGACTTTGGTGTGTTTTAGGTGATTTTGGTGTGTTTTGGGTGATTTTGGGGTGATTTTGGTGTGTTTTGGGTGATTTTGGGGTGATTTTGGGGTGTTTTGGGGTGTTTTGGGGTGATTTTGATGTGTTTTGGGGTGATTTTGGGTGTGTTTTTTGGGGTGTTTTGGGGTGGGGGTGATTTTGATGTGTTTTGGGGTGATTTTGGGGTTATTTTGGGGTGTTTTGGGGTGATTTTGGGGTGTTTTGGGGTGATTTTGGGGTGTTTTGGGGTGTTTTGGGGTGTTTTGGTGTGATTTTGGGGTGATTTTGGGGTGTTTTGGGGTGATTTTGGTGTGTTTTGGGGTGATTTTGGGGTGTTTTGGGGTGTTTTGGGGTGATTTTGATGTGTTTTGGGTGATTTTGGGGTGATTTTGATGTGTTTTGGGTGATTTTGGGGTGATTTTGGTGTGTTTTGGGGTGATTTTGGGGTGATTTTGGGTGTTTTGGGGCCCCGCAGGGTCTCTTCCTGCACGTCACCAACCGGGAGCACTTTGGGCACTTGCTGGTCACCAACAGCTACAACAGCAGCCGGAGGCACCCGGACCTCCTGCAGCTGCCCCACAACACCCAGGTACCCACTGGCACCCACTGGCACCCATTGGCACCCATTGAAACCCACTGGCACCCATTGGCACCCATTGGCACCCATTGACACCCATTGAAACCCATTGATACCATTGGCACCCATTGGCACCCATTGACACCCATTGAAACCCATTGATACCATTGGCACCCATTGACACCCACTGGCACCCATTGGCACCCATTGAAACCCATTGACACCCATTGATACCCATTGACACCCATTGACCCCATTGGCACCCATTGATACCCATTGACACCCATTGGCACCCACTGACCCCATTGATACCCATTGACCCCACTGGCACCCATTGACTCCATTGGCACCCATTGGCACCCATTGACACCCATTGACTCCATTGGTACCCATTGACCCCCATTGACACCCATTGACCTCATTGGCACCCATTGACCCCATTGGCACCCAATGACACCCTTTGACACCCATTGACCCCATTGGCACCCATTGACCCCATTGACACCCATTGACCCCATTGATACCCATTGACCCCATTGGCACCCATTGACTCCATTGGCACCCATTGACCCCATTGGCACCCATTGAAACCCATTGGCACCCATTGACACCCATTGACACCCATGGACCCCATTGGCACCCATTGACACCCACTGGGACCCATTGACACCCATTGACACCCATTGACCCCATTGGCACCCATTGACCCCCATTGACACCCATTGACCTCATTGGCACCCATTGACCCCATTGGCACCCAATGACACCCTTTGACACCCATTGACCCCATTGGCACCCATTGACCCCATTGACACCCATTGACCCCACTGATACCCATTGACCCCATTGGCACCCATTGACTCCATTGGCACCCATTGACCCCATTGGCACCCAATGACACCCTTTGACACCCATTGACCCCATTGGCACCCATTGAAACCCATTGGCACCCATTGACACCCATTGACACCCATTGACACCCATGGACCCCATTGGCGCCCATTGATAGCTATTGGCACCCATTGACACCCATTGACACCCATTGGCACCCATTGCAGGACTGGGAGCAGGAGTACCTCCATGAGAACTACAGCCGCATCTTCCAGGAGAGCCTCTATGAGGAGGTACCCCCAAATACACCCCATAGGGACCCCAATACCCCATAGGGACCCCAATACCCCATAGGGACCCCAATGCACCCCGTAGGGACCCCAATGCACCCCATAGGGACCCCAATACCCCATAGGGACCCCAATGCACCCCGTAGGGACCCCAATACCCCATAGGGTCCCCAATACACCCCATAGGGACCCCAATACCCCATAGGGACCCCAATACCCCATAGGGTCCCCAATACCCCATAGGGACCCCAATGCACCCCATAGGGACCCCAATACCCCATAGGGTCCCCAATACCCCATAGGGACCCCAATACCCCATAGGGTCCCCAATACACCCCATAGGGACCCCAATACCCCATAGGGACCCCAATGCACCCCATAGGGACCCCAATTCCCCATAGAGACCCCAATACCCCATAGGGACCCCAATGCACCCCATAGGGACCCCAATACCCCATAGGGACCGCAATGCACCCCATAGGGACCCCAATGCACCCCATAGGGACCCCAATACCCCATAGGGACCGCAATGCACCCCATAGGGACCCCAATTCCCCATAGAGACCCCAATACCCCATAGGGACCCCAATGCACCACGTAGGGACTCCAATAGAGACCCCAATATACCCCATAGGGACCCACTACCCCATAAGCACCCCAATACACCCCATAGGGACCCCAATACACCCCATAGGGACCTCAAAATCCCATAAGCACCCCAATACCCCATAGGGACCCCAATACACCCCATAGGGACCCCAATACACCCCATAGGGACCTCAGTACCCCATATGGGACCCTGTTGCCATTGGGGGTCCCTATTGGTTCCTATTGATCCCCATTGACCCCTATTGATCCCTATTTATCCATATTGATCCCAATTGGTCCCTATTGATCCCCATTGCTGCCCATTGGTCCCCATTGATCCCCCTTGCTCCCCATTGGTCCCCATTGATCCCCCTTGCTCCCCATTGGTCCCCATTGACTCCACTGACCCCCATTGCTCCCCATTGCTCCCCATTGACCCCCATTGCTCCCCATTGACCCCCATTGCTCCCTATTGATCCCCATTGCTCCCCATTGATCCCTCGGACCCCATTGACCCCCATGGCTCCCTACTGACCCCCATTGCTCCCCTTTGACCCCAATAACCCCCATTGCTCCCCATTGATCCCCATTGAAACCCATTGATCCCCATTGATTCCCATTGCTCCCCATTGATTCCCATTGCTCCCCATTGATCCCCATTGAGCCCTATTGACCCCCATTGATCCCTATTGCTCCCCATTAATCCCCATTGACCATCATTGCTCCCCATTGCTCCCCATTGCTCCCCATTGACCCCACTGACCCCCATTGATCCCCATTGACCCCCATTGCTCCCCACTGACCCCCATTGATCCCCATTGTCCCCCATTGCTCCCCATTGACCCCACTGCTCCCCATTGACCCCCATTGCCCCCCATTGATCCCCAGTGACCCCCATTGATCCCCATTGAACCCCAGTGACCCCCATTGATCCCCATTGACCCCCATTGATCCCCATTGACCCCACTGACCCCCATTGCTCCCCATTGACCCCCATTGCACCCCACTGATCCCCATCGATCCCCATTGACCCCCATTGCACCCCACTGACCCCCATTGCTCCCCATTGACCCCACTGCTCCCCATTGCTCCCCATTGCTCCCCACTGACCCCCATTGGTCCCTGCTGTCCCCGCCCCCCCCAGCCCTGCCCCGATGTCTTCCGCTTCCCACTCTTCTCCGGGCGCTTCAGCCGGGAGCTGCTGGAGGAGGCTCAGGAATATGGGGCCTGGAGCCAGGAGCAGGTGAGGGGGGGGGGGAATGGGCCCCATAGGGGTCTATGGGGGTCTACAGGGGGTCTATGGGGTGCTAAAGGGGGTCTATGGGGGCCTACAGGGGGTCTATGGGGGTCTAAAGGGGGTCTATGGGGGCCTACAGGGGGTCTACGGGGGTCTAAAGGGGGTCTATGGGGGTCTACAGGGGGTCTATGGGGTCTAAAGGGGGTCTATGGGGGTCTAAAGCGGGTCTATGGGGGTCTAAAGGGGGGTCTGAAGGGGTCTATGGGGGTCTACAGGGGGTCTATGGGGTCTAAAGGGGGTCTATGGGGTCTAAAGGGGGTCTATGCGGGTGTACAGGGGGTCTATGGGGTCTAAAGGGGGTCTATGTGGTCTAAAGGGGGTCTATGGGGTCTAAAGGGGGTCTATGGGGGCTTAAAGGGGGTCTATGGGGTTCTAAAGGGGGTCTGTGGGGTTCTAAAGGGGGTCTATGGGGTCCATTGGTGCCCATTGAGAGGTGTTGACACCCATTGGCACCCATTGGAACCCATTGGGTGCCCATCGGTGGGGTGTTGATGCCCATTGACACTCATTGACACCCATTGACACCCATTGGCAGCCATTGGCACCCATTGGCACCCATTGGCACCCTATTGACACCCATTGACACCCATTGACACCCATTGGCACCCATTGGCACCCATTGGGGGGGTGTTGACACCCATTGGCACCCATTGGGGGGGTGTTGACACCCATTGACACCCATTGGCACCCATTGGGGGGGTGTTGACACCCATTGACACCCATTGACACCCATTGGCACCCATTGACACCCATTGGCACCCATTGGGGGGGTGTTGACACCCATTGACACCCATTGGCACCCATTGACACCCATTGGCACCCATTGGGTGCCCGTCGCCCGCAGCCCGGGGTGCACTCGGTGCCCCTGTCCCGCCTGGGCCTCGATGGGCTCTGGATGGGTGCCCTGAGCCGGTACCTGGCACCCATCACCCGGAGGCTGTTCCCTGGGTACCAGCACAAGGTGGGCGGGGCTTAGGGGGGGAAGGGGGCGGGGCTTGGGAGGAGGAGGGGGCGGGGCTTGAGTGCGGTGCTGGGTGCTTGGGAAAGGGGAAAGGGGGGGTTTAAGGCATGGGGGGGGGGGGGGGCGTGGCTTGGGGAGGGGGTGGGGTTGACGTCAAAGGGGCGGGGCTTGGGTGATGGGCGTGGCTTAGGGGGAGGGGGCGTGGCTTGGGGAAAGTGGGTGTGGTTTGGAGAGGGGGAGGGGCGTGGTTTTTGATAAGGGCGTGGTTTAGAGGAAGGGGGCGTGGCTGGGGGTTTGGGGGCGTGGCTTGGGAAGGGGGTTAGGAGGGGGCGTGATCTAGGAAGGGGCGTTTGGAGAGGGGGCGTGGCTTGGGGAAAAGGGCGTGGCTTAAGCTAAGCGGGGGGGCGTGGCTTAGTCTAAGGCTGCAGCCAATGGGAACTGGGGGGGGGGAGGGGTGGGCTGTTAAAGGGGCGGGGCGTGGTGTAATGAATGGGCCTCTATGGGAAGTGGGCGTGGCGATGAGGAGAGGGGGCGTGGTCGTCTGAAGCCACGCCCCCCCATGCAGGGCCGGGCCGTGGTGAGCTCCGTGGTGCGCTACAGCCCCTCCCCCACCGCCGAGGAGGCCCCGCCCCCCCCCGCGGCCACCGTGAGCGTGAGCCTGGGGCTGAGCCCCCCAAAGGTGATGGGGGGCAATGGGGGGCAATGGGGGTAATGGGGCAATGGGGGGTAATGGGGGCAATGGGGGGTAATGGGGGGTAAGGGGGTTGTGGGGCAATGGGGGGAATGGGGGGTAAGGGGGCAATGGGGGGTATTGGGGCAATGGGGGGAATGGGGGGGACAATGGGGGCAATGGGGGGTAATGGGGCAATGTGGGGAATGGGGGTAAGGGGGGGAATGGGGTAATGGGCAATGGGGGGAATGGGGGCAAGGGGGTAATTAATGGGGGGTAAGGGGGGTTATGGGGCAATGGGGGGTAAGGGGGTTATGGGGCAATGGGGGGAATGGGGGTAATGTGGGGTAAGGGGGGTAAGGGGGGGTAATGGGGCAATGGGTAAGGGGGATAATGGAGCAATGGGGTGAATGGGGGGGAATGGGGGTGATGGGGGGTAAGGGGGGTAATGTGGCAATGGGGGTAATGGGGGGCAATGGGGGCAATGGGGCAATGGGGGTAATGGGGCAATGGGGTAATGCGGGCAATGGGGGAATGGGGGGCAGTGGGGGGCAATGGGTGTCAGTGGGAGCAATGGGGGTCAACAGGCCTCAGTGGGGGTCAGTGGGGGTCAATGGGACTCAATGGGGCTCAATGGGTGTCAATGGGGCTCAATGGGTGTCAATGGGGCTCAATGGGACTCAATGGGTATCAATGGGACTCAATGGGTATCAATGGGGCTCACCGGGGGTCTCTGTTCCCTGTTGGCAGGGGGGGGGCTGGCGCTTCCCCCGCTATGACTGTGGGGTGCCAGCCCCCCCCCCAGGCTGGGCCCTGCTGCACCCCGGGCGCCTCACGCACCGGCCCCACTTCCTGCCCCCCAACCGCGGCCCCCGCTTCGCCCTCGTCACCCTCCTGGAGCCCTGACACTGAATATGGGGGGCAATGGGGGGCAATGAGGACACTGGAGCCGTCGGGGGCAACTGAGGACATGGGGGGCAATGGGGGCGTTGAGGACACTGGAGGCCTTGGGGGGCAATGGGGGCAAGGGGGGTGATGGGGGCAATGAGGCCATTGAGGACACTGGAGGCCTTGGGGGGCAATGGGGGCAAGGGGGGCAATGGGGACAGTGAGGACGTTGAAGTCAATGGGGTCAATGGGGACATTGGGGGCAATGGGGACATTGATAACATTGGGGTCAATGGGGACATGGGGGTCAATGGGGATATTGGGGGCAATGGGGACATTGGGGTCAAGGGGTCCATTGATAACATTGGGGTCAATGGGGACATTTGGATCAATGGGGATATTGGGGGCAATGGGGACATTGGGGTCAAGGGGTCCATTGATAACATTGGGGTCAATGGGGACATGGGGGTCAATGGGGATATTGGGGGCAATGGGGACATTGGGGTCAAGGGGTCCATTGATAACATTGGGGTCAATGGGGACAGTGGGTTCATTGATGACATTGGGGTCAAGGGGGACATTGGGATCAGTGGGATCAATGGGTCCATTGATAACATTGGGGTAAATGGGGACAATGGGGGTCAATGGGGACATTGGGATCAATGGGTTCATTGATAACATTGGGGTCAATGGGGACAATGGGATCAATGGCTCCATTGATAACATTGGGGTCAATGGGGACAATGGGGGTCAATGGAGACAATGGGGGTCAATGAGGACAATGGGGGTCAATGGAGACAATGGGGGTCAATGGGGACAATGGGGGTCAATGAG
>NW_026642118.1:0-847 GCF_028554395.1 Pezoporus wallicus | reverse complement strand
CACTGATTTCTGAGAATTTTAAGGTTTATTTTTCTCTCTTTTTTGTTTTTTTTTTCAGACTGGATCAGTGCTCTTCTGTAGCTTCATTACTTGTGCTGCATCCTTTTCAACACCACACAAAGCCATGTACTTGAAATTTGTTTTAAGTTCTAAGTTTATCTGCTTTTGAAGAACCCCCACCCTGCATAATGTTAAGGGAAAGCAGTGGACTTGTCTCCAGCAGAGCTTTGCTGTGGTTGCAGTGAGCTTCCTATGACCAACCCAAATATCCACCTAAGGGTGTAAAACACAAAATATGCCATATATAAACCTAAATCTTAAGGCTTTAGCTTGGATATTCTCATGCTAAAATATTGCTAAATCAGTTGTAGATGGGGTCAGGAACATTGGTGTTTTTGAAGCAAACTTACCCCGTACTAGGGCACTTTTATTCACGCCATGGGTTATCATAGAACGGTTTTGGTTGAAGGGAAATTAAAACTCACACAGCTCCACACCCTGCCATGGTGCCCTGGGTTCAGCAGTAGCAGTCATTTTTCTCCTCCTTAGTAGCTGGTGTAGTGCAGTGTTTTGACTTTCAGCTCGGGAACAGATCTGATAGCGATGTTTTGGTTTGGCCAAGGACTTTGTGAGCCTCATGCTCTGCCAGGGAGGAGGAGAAGCCAGGAGGAAGCAGAGACAGGACACCTGACCCAAACTGACCAAAGAGGTATTCCATACCACAGCACGTCATGCCCAGGATGTAACTGGGAGTTAGCCGGAAGGGCTGGGAGACTGCAGGGTTGGAGGAGGTATCAGTCAGAGCTTGGTCGGGCTGGGGGGGGCGAGTTATCGGTCGGCTGGCGCT
>NW_026642117.1:0-848 GCF_028554395.1 Pezoporus wallicus | reverse complement strand
GAGCTGAGCATCCCCATCCCATGGAGAGCATCCCCATCCCATGGAGAGCATCCCCATCCCATGGAGCTGAGCATCCCCATCCCATGGACCTGAGCATCCCCATCCCATGGAGCTGAGCATCCCCATCCCATGGAGCTGAGCATCCCCATCCCATGGACCTGAGCATCCCCATCCCATGGAGCTGAGCATCCCCATCCCATGGACCTGAGCATCCCCATCCCATGGACCTGAGCATCCCCATCCCATGGACCTGAGCATCCCCATCCCATGGACCTGAGCATCCCCATCCCATGGACCTGAGCATCCCCATCCCATGGACCTGGAGCATCCCCATCCCATGGACCTGAGCATCCCCATCCCATGGACGTGTGCATCGCGATCCCCATCCCATGGACCTGAGCATCCCCATCCCATGGACCTGAGCATCCCCATCCCATGGAGCTGAGCATCCCCATCCCATGGAGCTGAGCATCCCCATCCCATGGAGCTGAGCATCCCCATCCCATGGACCTGAGCATCCCCATCCCATGGAGCTGAGCATCCCCATCCCATGGACCTGAGCATCCCCATCCCATGGACCTGAGCATCCCCATCCCATGGACCTGAGCATCCCCATCCCATGGACCTGAGCATCCCCATCCCATGGAGCTGAGCATCCCCATCCCATGGAGCTGAGCATCCCCATCCCATGGAGCTGAGCATCCCCATCCCATGGACCTGGCATCCCCATCCCATGAGCATCCCCATCCCATGGAGCTGAGCATCCCCATCCCATGGAGCTGAGCATCCCCATCCCATGGAGCTGAGCATCCCCATCCCATGGAGCTGAGCATCCCCATCCCATGGAG
>NW_026642116.1:0-8536 GCF_028554395.1 Pezoporus wallicus | reverse complement strand
CCCATTGTCCCTGTCCCCATTTACCCCCATTATCCCTGTCCCCATTTACCCCCATTGTCCCCGTCCCCATTTACCCCCATTATCCCAGTCCCCATTTACCCCCATTGTCCCCGTCCCCATTTACCCCCATTGTCCCCGTCCCCATTTACCCCCATTATCCCAGTCCCCATTTACCCCCATTGTCCCTGTCCCCATTTACCCCCATTATGGCAGTCCCCGTCCCCATTTACCCCCATTGTCCCCGTCCCCATTTACCCCCAGTATCCCAGTCCCCATTTACCCCCATTATCCCAGTCCCCATTTACCCCCATTATCCCAGTCCCCATTTACCCCCGTTATCCCAGTCCCCATTTACCCCCGTTATCCCAGTCCCCATTCCCTCTTGTTCCCACTCCCAGTGTCCCTCATGTCCCCACACTGGCCCGGTGCTATCCCTGCTCTATCCCTGCCATATCCCGGCCCTATGCCTGCTCTATCCCATCCCATCTCCATCCCGTCTCCAACCCATCTCCATCCCATTTCTATCCTGTCTCCATCCCCCCTCTATTCCCACCTCCATCCCCCCTCCATCCTCCCTCTCTCCTGTCTCCATCCCATCTCTTTCCTGTTTCTATTCCCGTCTCCATCCCGTCTCTATCCCATATCTATTCCTGTTTCTATCCCATCTCTATCCCATTTCTCTCCTATTTCTCTTCCGTCTCTATCCCCCCTCCATCCCTATCTCCATCCCTATCTATCTCCATCCCTATCTCCATCCCTATCTCCATCCCTATCTCCATCCCTATCTCCATCCCGTTTCCATCCCGTCTCTGTGGGGCAGGAAGAGGAGGACGTTCAGCACGAGGAGGAGCTCCTCCGCAGCCCCTTCTCGCTTTGCTGCTTCTCTCCCCCCTCCATCCCTATCTCCATCCCTATCTCCATCCCTATCTCCATCCCTATCTCCATCCCTATCTCCATCCCTATCTCCATCCCTATCTCATCCCGTTTCCATCCCTATCTCATCCCGTCTCTGTGGGGCAGGAAGAGGAGGACGTTCAGCACGAGGAGGAGCTCCTCTGCCGCCCCTTCTCTGTTCGCTGCTTCTCTCCCCCCTCCATCCCTATCTCCATCCCTATCTCCATCCCTATCTCCATCCCTATCTCCATCCCTATCTCCATCCCTATCTCCATCCCTATCTCCATCCCTATCTCCATCCCTATCTCCATCCCTATCTCCATCCCTATCTCCATCCCTATCTCCATCCCTATCTCCATCCCTATCTACATACCTATATCCATCCCTATCTCCATCCCTATCTTCATCCCTTTGTCCATCCCTTTCTCCATCCCTATCTCCATCCCTATCTCCATCCCTATCTCCATCCCTATCTCCATCCCTATCTCCATCCCTATCTCCATCCCTATCTCCATCCCTATCTCATCCCGTTTCCATCCCGTTTCCATCCCGTCTCTGTGGGGCAGGAAGAGGAGGACGTTCAGCACGAGGAGGAGCTCCTCCGCAGCCTCTTCTCGCTTTGCTGCTTCTCTCCCCCCTCCATCCCTATCTCCATCCCTATCTCCATCCCTATCTCCATCCCTATCTCCATCCCTATCTCCATCCCTATCTCCATCCCTATCTCCATCCCTATCTCCATCCCTATCTCCATCCCTATCTCCATCCCTATCTCCATCCCTATCTCCATCCCTATCTCCATCCCTATCTCCATCCCTATCTCCATCCCTATCTCCATCCCTATCTCCATCCCGTCTCCATCCCTATCTCCATCCCTATCTCCATCCCTATCTCCATCCCTATCTCCATCCCTATCTCCATCCCTATCTCCATCCCTATCTCCATCCCTATCTCCATCCCTATCTCCATCCCTATCTCCATCCCTATCTCCATCCCTATCTCCATCCCTATCTCCATCCCTATCTCCATCCCTATCTCCATCCCTATCTCCATCCCTATCTCCATCCCTATCTCCATCCCTATCTCCATCCCTATCTCCATCCCTATCTCCATCCCTATCTCCATCCCTATCTCCATCCCGACTCCATCCCTATCTCCATCCCTATCTCCATCCCTATCTCCATCCCTATCTCCATCCCTATCTCCATCCCTATCTCCATCCCTATCTCCATCCCTATCTCCATCCCTATCTCCATCCCTATCTCCATCCCCCCTCCATCCCTATCTCCATCCCTATCTCCATCCCTATCTCCATCCCTATCTCCATCCCTATCTCCATCCCTATCTCCATCCCTATCTCCATCCCTATCTCCATCCCTATCTCCATCCCTATCTCCATCCCTATCTCCATCTCTATCTCCATCCCTATCTCCATCCCTATCTCCATCCCTATCTCCATCCCTATCTCATCCCGTTTCCATCCCGTCTCTGTGGGGCAGGAAGAGGAGGACGTTCAGCACGAGGAGGAGCTCCTCCGCAGCCCCTTCTCGCTTTGCTGCTTCTCTCCCCCTCCATCCCTATCTCCATCCCTATCTCCATCCCTATCTCCATCCCTATCTCCATCCCTATCTCCATCCCTATCTCCATCCCTATCTCCATCCCTATCTCCATCCCTATCTCCATCCCTATCTCCATCCCTATCTCCATCCCTATCTCCATCCCTATCTCCATCCCTATCTCCATCCCTATCTCCATCCCTATCTCCATCCCTATCTCCATCCCTATCTCCATCCCTATCTCCATCCCTATCTCCATCCCTATCTCCATCCCTATCTCATCCCGTTTCCATCCCGTTTCCATCCCGTCTCTGTGGGGCAGGAAGAGGAGGACGTTCAGCACGAGGAGGAGCTCCTCCGCAGCCTCTTCTCGCTTTGCTGCTTCTCTCCCCCCTCCATCCCTATCTCCATCCCTATCTCCATCCCTATCTCCATCCCTATCTCCATCCCTATCTCCATCCCTATCTCCATCCCTATCTCCATCCCTATCTCCATCCCTATCTCCATCCCTATCTCCATCCCTATCTCCATCCCTATCTCCATCCCTATCTCCATCCCTATCTCCATCCCTATCTCCATCCCTATCTCCATCCCGTCTCCAGCCCTATCTCCATCCCTATCTCCATCCCTATCTCCATCCCTATCTCCATCCCTATCTCCATCCCTATCTCCATCCCTATCTCCATCCCTATCTCCATCCCTATCTCCATCCCTATCTCCATCCCTATCTCCATCCCTATCTCCATCCCTATCTCCATCCCTATCTCCATCCCTATCTCCATCCCTATCTCCATCCCGTCTCCATCCCTATCTCCATCCCTATCTCCATCCCTATCTCCATCCCTATCTCATCCCGTCTCTGTGGGGCAGGAAGAGGAGGACATTCAGCACGAGGAGGAGCTCCTCCGCAGCCCCTTCTCTGTTCGCTGCTTCTCTCCCCCCTCCATCCCTATCTCCATCCCTATCTCCATCCCTATCTCCATCCCTATCTCCATCCCTATCTCCATCCCTATCTCCATCCCTATCTCCATCCCTATCTCCATCCCTATCTCCATCCCTATCTCCATCCCTATCTCCATCCCTATCTCCATCCCTATCTCCATCCCTATCTCCATCCCTATCTCCATCCCTATCTCCATCCCTATCTCCATCCCTATCTCCATCCCTATCTCCATCCCTATCTCCATCCCGACTATCCCTCAATCAATCCCAATCTCCATCCCTATCTCCATCCCTATCTCCATCCCTATCTCCATCCCTATCTCCATCCCTATCTCCATCCCTATCTCCATCCCCCCTCCATCCCTATCTCCATCCCTATCTCCATCCCTATCTCCATCCCTATCTCCATCCCTATCTCCATCCCCTCTCCATCCCTATCTCCATCCCTATCTCATCCCGTTTCCATCCCGTCTCTGTGGGGCAGGAAGAGGAGGACGTTCAGCACGAGGAGGAGCTCCTCCGCAGCCCCTTCTCTGTTCGCTGCTGGCTGCGCTATGCCCAGAGCCGCCTCAAGGGGCCTCGCCACCGCCTCAACCTCCTCTTCGAGCGCGGCCTCCGGCAGCTGCCCGGCAGGTGGGGGGGGGCTGGGGGGGACATGGGGGGTGCATGGGGGATTATGGGGTGCATGGGGTAGATGGGAGAGAGATGGGGTGCGTGGGGTGCATGGGGTACATGATGTACATGGGGTGCATGGGGTATGTGGGGTGCATGGGGTAGATGGGAGAGAGATGGGGTGCATGTATGTGGGGTGCATGGGGTAGATGGGAGAGAGATGGGGTGCATGGGGTATGTGGGGTGCATGGGGTAGATGGGAGAGAGATGGGGTGCATGGGGTATGTGGGGTGCATGGGGTAGATGGGAGAGAGATGGGGTGCGTGGGGTGCATGGGGTAGATGGGAGAGAGATGGGGTGCATGGGGTATGTGGGGTGCATGGGGTAGATGGGAGAGAGATGGGGTGCGTGGGGTGCATGGGGTAGATGGGAGAGAGATGGGGTGCATGGGGTATGTGGGGTGCATGGGGTAGATGGGAGAGAGATGGGGTGCATGGGGTATGTGGGGTGCATGGGGTAGATGGGAGAGAGATGGGGTGCATGGGGTATGTGGGGTGCATGGGGTAGATGGGAGAGAGATGGGGTGCATGTGGGGTGCATGGGGTAGATGGGAGAGAGATGGGGTGCATGGGGTATGTGGGGTGCATGGGGTAGATGGGAGAGAGATGGGGTGCATGGGGTATGTGGGGTGCATGGGGTAGATGGGAGAGAGATGGGGTGCATGGGGTATGTGGGGTGCATGGGGTAGATGGGAGAGAGATGGGGTGCATGGGGTATGGGGGGTGCATGGGGTATATGGGAGAGAGAAGGGGTGCATGGGGTATGTGGGGTGCATGGGGTAGATGGGAGAGAGATGGGGTGCATGGGGTATGTGGGGTGCATGGGGTAGATGGGAGAGAGATGGGGTGCATGGGGTATGTGGGGTGCATGGGGTAGATGGGAGAGAGATGGGGTGCATGGGGTATGTGGGGTGCATGGGGTAGATGGGAGAGAGATGGGGTGCATGGGGTATGTGGGGTGCATGGGGTAGATGGGAGAGAGATGGGGTGCATGGGGTATGTGGGGTGCATGGGGTAGATGGGAGAGAGATGGGGTGCATGGGGTATGTGGGGTGCATGGGGTAGATGGGAGAGAGATGGGGTGCGTGGGGTATGTGGGGTGCATGGGGTAGATGGGAGAGAGATGGGGTGCATGGGGTATGTGGGGTGCATGGGGTAGATGGGAGAGAGATGGGGTGCATGGGGGATTATGGGGTGCATGGGGTAGATGGGAGAGAGATGGGGTGCATGGGGTATGTGGGGTGCATGGGGTATGTGGGGTGCATGGGGTAGATGGGAGAGAGATGGGGTGCATGGGGTATGTGGGGTGCATGGGGTAGATGGGAGAGAGATGGGGTGCATGGGGGATTATGGGGTGCATGGGGTAGATGGGAGAGAGATGGGGTGCATGGGGTACATGGGGTGCATGGGGTATATGGGGTGCATGGGGTATGTGGGGTGCATGGGGTAGATGGGAGAGAGATGGGGTGCATGGGGTATGTGGGGTGCATGGGGTAGATGGGAGAGAGATGGGGTGCATGGGGTGCGTGGGGTGCATGGGGTACATGATGTACATGGGGTGCATGGGGTATGTGGGGTGCATGGGGTAGATGGGAGAGAGATGGGGTGCATGGGGTACATGGGGTGCGTGGGGTATATGGGGTGCATGGGGTACATGGGGTACATGGGGGAGAGATGGGGTACATGGGGTGCGTTGGGTACATGGAGAGAGATGGGGTACATGGGGGAGACACGGGCTACATGGGGTACAGAGAGATGGGGTGTCCCTGGCTGCCATTGGGTGTCCCTGGGTGTCACAATGGGTGTCCCTGGGTGTCATTGGGTGTCCCAGGGTCTCAATGGGTGTCTCAATGGGTGTCATTGGGTGTCCCTGGGTGTCATTGGGTGTCCCTGGGTGTCACCGGGTGTCCCTGGGTGTCATCGGGTGTCACAATGGGTGTCCCTGGGTGTCATTGGGTGTCTCAATGGGTGTCACCGGGTGTCTCAATGGGTGTCATTGGGTGTCCCTGGGTGTCACCGGGTGTCTCAATGGGTGTCATTGGGTGTCTCAATGGGTGTCACCGGGTGTCCCTGGGTGTCATCGGGTGTCACAATGGGTGTCATTGGGTGTCCCTGGGTGTCACCGGGTGTCCCTGGGTGTCATCGGGTGTCACAATGGGTGTCCCTGGGTGTCATTGGGTGTCTCAATGGGTGTCACCGGGTGTCCCTGGGTGTCATCGGGTGTCACAATGCGTGTCCCTGGGTGTCATTGGGTGTCTCAATGGGTGTCACTGGGTGTCTCAATGGGTGTCATTGGGTGTCCCTGGGTGTCATTGGGTGTCTCAATGGGTGTCATTGGGTGTCTCAATGGGTGTCACCGGGTGTCCCTGGGTGTCATTGGTTGTCTCAATTCGTGTCACCGGCTGTCTCGGTGTCATTGGGTGTCCCTAGGTCTCAATGGGTGTCTCAATGGGTGTCATTGGGTGTCCCTGGGTGTCACCGGGTGTCCCTGGGTGTCATCGGGTGTCACAATGCGTGTCCCTGGGTGTCATTGGGTGTCTCAATGGGTGTCACTGGGTGTCTCAATGGGTGTCCCTGGGTGTCATTGGGTGTCTCAATGGGTGTCACTGGGTGTCTCAATGGGTGTCATTGGGTGTCTCAATGGGTGTCACCGGGTGTCCCTGGGTGTCATCGGGTGTCACAATGGGTGTCCCTGGGTGTCATTGGGTGTCTCAATGGGTGTCACCGGGTGTCTCAATGGGTGTCATTGGGTGTCCCTGGGTCTCAATGGGTGTCACCTGGTGTCATTGGGTGTCCCTGGGTGTCACCGGGTGTCCCTGGGTGTCATTGGGTGTCACAATGGGTGTCCCTTGGTGTCATTGGGTGTCTCAATGGGTGTCATTGGGTGTCTCAATGGGTGTCATTGGGTGTCCCTGGGTGTCATTGGGTGTCTCAATGGGTGTCACTGGGTGTCTCAATGGGTGTCATTGGGTGTCCCTGGGTGTCATTGGGTGTCTCAATGGGTGTCATTGGGTGTCTCAATGGGTGTCATTGGGTGTCCCTGGGTGTCATTGGGTGTCTCAATGGGTGTCACCGGGTGTCTCAATGGGTGTCATTGGGTGTCCCTGGGTGTCATTGGGTGTCTCAATGGGTGTCACCGGGTGTCTCAATTGGTGTCATTGGGTGTCCCTGGGTCTCAATGGGTGTCTCAATGGGTGTCATTGGGTGTCCCTGGGTGTCACCGGGTGTCCCTGGGTGTCATCGGGTGTCACAATGGGTGTCACTGGGTGTCTCAATGGGTGTCTCAATGGGTGTCATTGGGTGTCCCTGGGTGTCCCTGGGTGTCATTGGGTGTCTCAGTGGGTGTCACCGGGTGTCATTGGGTGTCACAATGGGTGTCCCTGGGTCTCAATGGGTGTCATTGGGTGTCTCAATGGGTCTCAGTGGGTCTCAGTGGGTGTCCCTGGGTGTCACCGGGTGTCCCTGGGTGTCATCGGGTGTCACAATGGGTGTCCCTTGGTGTCATTGGGTGTCACAATGGGTGTCCCTGGGTCTCAATGGATGTCTCAATGGGTCTCAATGGGTGTCATTGGGTGTCCCTGGGTGTCACCGGGTGTCCCTGGGTGTCATCGGGTGTCACAATGGGTGTCACAATGGGTGTCCCTGGGTCTCAATGGGTGTCTCAATGGGTCTCAATGGGTGTCATTGGGTGTCCCTGGGTCTCAATGGGTGTCTCAATGGGTGTCCCTGGGTGTCATTGGGTGTCTCAATGGGTGTCACCGGGTGTCTCAATGGGTGTCATTGGGTGTCCCTGGGTGTCACCGGGTGTCCCTGGGTGTCATCGGGTGTCACAATGGGTGTCCCTTGGTGTCATTGGGTGTCTCAATGGGTGTCATTGGGTGTCTCAATGGGTGTCATTGGGTGTCTCAATGGGTGTCACCGGGTGTCTCATTGGGTGTCTCAGTGGGTGTCTCAATGGGTCTCAATGGGTGTCATTGGGTGTCCCTGGGTGTCATCGGGTGTCACAATGGGTGTCCCTGGGTGTCATTGGGTGTCTCAATGGGTGTCACCGGGTGTCTCAATGGGTGTCATTGGGTGTCTCAATGGGTGTCATTGGGTGTCTCAATGGGTGTCATCGGGTGTCACAATGGGTGTCCCTGGGTGTCATTGGGTGTCTCAATGGGTGTCATTGGGTGTCTCAATGGGTGTCATTGGGTGTCTCAATGGGTGTCACCGGGTGTCTCAATGGGTGTCATTGGGTGTCTCGGTGTCTCAATGGGTCTCAATGGGTGTCTCAATGGGTCTCAATGGGTCTCAATGGGTGTCATTGGGTGTCCCTGGGTGTCACCGGGTGTCCCCGCTCTGCCCCCAGTTACAAGCTGTGGTACCAGTACCTGCGGCACCGGCGGCAGCAGGTCAAGGGGCGCTGCCCCACGGACCCGGCCTACGAGGAGGCCAACGCCTGCCACGAGCGAGCCCTCGTCTTCATGCACAAGG
>NW_026642115.1:0-8425 GCF_028554395.1 Pezoporus wallicus | reverse complement strand
GTCATCAGTTGGTGATGTCATCTGTGGGTGATGTCAATGGGGAGGTTGTCAGTGGGGGGGACATCAATGGGTGATGTCATCAGTGGGTGATGTCATCAGTGGGTGATGTCATCGGGTGATGTCATCAGTTGGTGATGTCATCAGTTGGTGATGTCATCAATGGGTGATGTCATCGATGGATGTGCTCAATGGGTGATGTCATCAGTGGGTGCTGTCATCAATGGGTGATGTCATCAGTGGGTGATGTCATCAACGGGTGATGTCATCAGTGGGTGATGTCATCAATGGGTGATGTCAGTGGGGGGGGATCCTCAAAGGGAGAGCACGGGCAATGGGGGGGCTGTCACCAATGTGGGGGTCATCAATGAGGGGGTTAAAGGGGTTTGTGATGTCACGGCCTGACCTCATCAATAGGGATGGTGACATCATCAATAGGGATGATGTCATCGACTGGGGGTGACGTCATGGCCAGATGGAGACTCCCATTGGGTGATGGCACCGTTGCAGTGATGTCATTTCGGGGGGGGTGGGGGTTGTAGGGTGGTGTTTGTGACGTCATAAGCGTGGGTGGGGTTATATGGGTGACGTCATACTCTTTGTCCCTCCCCCCCCTTATAACATCATCCACACTATGACGTCACACTTAGAGCCCTCTCACCTCTCCCCCGAGCCAATCAGAACCCATCAGCTCCCACCACGGCTCTTTATTGGCCCCCCTCTTGAGGCCACGCCCACAACCCGGCCCTGGCCCCGCCCCCTCCGGAGCCCTGAGGGGCCATAGGGACCAACAGAGACCCCATAGAGACCCACTGATACCCCACAGGGACTAATAGGGAGCCATTGGTAATACATAGCGACCCATAGAGCCCCATGGAGACACCATAGCGACCCACAGACCACTACAGACCCCCACAGACCCCCCATAAACCACTACAGACCCCCACAGACCCCCCAAAAACTGCTACAGACACCCACAGACCCCCCATAGATGGCTACAGACACCCACAGACCACTACAGACCCTCTATAGACACCCACAGACCCCCTATAGGCCCCCATAACCCCTCTATAGACCCACATAGACCCCCACAAACCCTCTATAGACCCCCATAGACCCCCACAGACCCTCTATAGACCCCCATAGACCCCCACAGACCCTCTATAGGCCCCCACAGAACCCCGCAGACCCCCATAACCCCTCTATAGACCACCACAGACCCCCATAGACCCCCACAGACCCTCTGTAGACCCCCATAGACCCTCTATAGACCCCCATAGACCCTCTATAGACCCCCACAGACCCCTCTATAGACCCCCTTTAGGCCCCCATAGACCCTCTATAGACCCCCACAGACCCTCTATAGACTCCCATAGACCCCCATAGACCCTCTATAGACCCCCATAGACCCCTCTATAGACCCCTACAGACCCTCTATAGACCCCCACAGGCCCTCTATAGACCCCCTTTAGGCCCCCATAGACCCTCTATAGACCCCCACAGACCCTCTATAGACTCCCATAGACCCTCTTTAGGCCCCAATAGACCCTCTATAGACCCCCACAGACCCATCTATAGACCCCCATACATCCCCATAACCCCTCTATAGACCCCCATTGACCCCTACAGACACCCACAGACCCCCATAGACCCGTCTATAGATGCCCATTGACCCCATAGACCCCCCTAGACCCTCTATAGACTCCCACTGGCCCCTATAGACACCCACAGACACCCCTAGACCCTCTATAAACCCCCACAGACCCGTCTATAGACCCCCATAGCCCCGACAGATCCCCCTAGACCCCCACAGATCCTCTATAGACCCCCACACCCAGACCCTCTATAGACCCCCACAGACCCTCTATAGGCCCCCATAGACCCCCACAGACCCTCTATAGGCCCCCATAGACCCCTCTACAGACCCCTCTATAGACTCCCATTGACCCCCTTAGACCCCCAATAGACCCCTCTATAGACCCCGACTGACCCCCATAGACCCTCTATAGACTCCCATAGACCCCCATACCCCCCCAGACCCTCTTTAGGCCCCCATAGACCCTCTATAGACCCCCACAGACCCTCTATAAGCCCCCACAGACCCATCTATAAACCCCCATAGGCCCCATACACCCTCAATAGACCCTCTATAAACTCCCATAGACCCCATAGACTCCCATAGACCCCATTTAGGCCCCCACAGACCCGTCTATAGACCAGCATACACCCCCATAGACCCTCTATAGACTCCCATAGACCCCATTTAGGCCCCCACAGACCCTCTATAGACCCCCACAGACCCTCTATAAGCCCCCACAGACCCATCTATAAACCCCCATAGCCCCTCTATAGACCCTCTATAAACTCCCATAGACCCCATAGACCCTCTATAGACTCCCATAGACCCCATTTAGGCCCCCATAGACCCTCTGTAGACCCGCATACACCCCCATAGACGCTCTATAGACCCCCATTGACCCCTATAGACCCCCACAGACCCATCTACAGACCCCCATTGAACCCTATAGACACACACAGACCCCCATAGACCCTCTATAGACCCCCATTGACCCCTATAGATACCCACAGACCCCACAGACCCTCTATAGACCCCCATTGACCCCTATAGACACCCACAGACCCCCATAGACCCTCTATAAACCCCCACAGACCTGTCTATAGACCCCCATACACCCCCATAGACCCACTATAGACCCCCATTGACCCCTATAGACACCCACAGACCCCCATAGACCCCCTGGCGGCGCGGAGGGAGCGCTCCCACCGCCCCCCCCCATTGCGTCCCATTACGTCCCATTGCATCCCAGTGCATTCCATTGGATCCCATTGGATCCCAGTGCATCCCATTGCATCCCAGTGCATTCCATTGGATCCCATTGGATCCCAGTGCATCCCATTGCATCCCAGTGCATTCCATTGGATCCCATTGGATCCCAGTGCATCCCATTGGATCCCATTGGATCCCAGTACATCCCATTGCGTCCCATTGCATCCCATTGCGTCCCATTGGATCCCATTGCATCCCATTGCATCCCATTGCATCCCAGTGCATCCCATTGCATCCCATTGCCTCCCATTGCGTCCCATTGCATCCCATTGCGTCCCATTGCATCCCATTGCGTCCCATTACGTCCCATTGCGTCCCATTGCATCCCAGTGCATCCCATTGGATCCCATTGCGTCCCATTGCATCCCATTGCATCCCATTGCATCCCAGTGCATCCCATTGCATCCCATTGCCTCCCATTGCGTCCCATTGCATCCCATTGCGTCCCATTGCGTCCCATTGCATCCATTACGTCCCATTGCATCCCAGTGCATCCCATTGGATCCCATTGCGTCCCATTGCGTCCCATTGCATCCCAGTGCATCCCAGTGCATCCCATTGGATCCCATTGCGTCCCATTGCGTCCCATTGCATCCCATTGTGTCCCATTACATCCCATTGCGTCCCATTGGATCCCATTGGATCCCATTGGATCCCATTGCGTCCCATTGCGTCCCATTGCATCCCATTGCGTCCCATTGCATCCCATTGCGTCCCATTGGATCCCATTGCATCCCATTGCGTCCCATTGCATCCCATTGCATCTCATTGGATCCCATTGGATCCCATTGGATCCCATTGCATCCCATTCCGTCCCATTGTGTCCCATTGCATCCCAGTATGTCCCATTGCGTCCCAGTATGTCCCATTGCATCCCAGTATGTCCCATTGCATCCCATTGCATCCCAGTATGTCCCATTGCATCCCATTGCATCCCAGTATGTCCCATTGCATCCCAGTATGTCCCATTCTATCCCAGTATGTCCTATTGTATCCCAGTATATCCCAATATGTCCCATTGAGTCCCAGTATATCCCATTATATCCCAGGATATCCTATTGTATCCAGTATATCCCAGTATATCCCAGTATATCCTATTGTATCCCAGTATATTCTATTGTATCCCATTGTATCCCAGTATATCCTATTGTATCCCATTATATCCCAGTATATCCTATTGTAACCCAGTATATACCAGTATATCCAGTTATATCCCAGTATATCCCAGTATATCCAGTTATATACCAGTATATACCAGTATATCCAGTTATATCCCATTATATCCCAGTATATCCCATTATATCCCAGTATATCTCGTCATATCCCATTATATCCCAGTGTATCCCAGTATATCCAGTTATATCCCAGTATATCCCGTTATATCCCATTATACCCCAGTATATCCTGTCATATCCCATGATATCCCAGGATATCCTATTGTATCCCAATATATCCCAGTATATCCTATTGTATCCCAGTATATCCCATTATATCCCATTACATCCCATCATATCCTAGGATACCCGATTGCGTACCTTTATATCCCAGTGTATCCCATTAGATCCCATAATAACCCATTATAGCCGGTTATACCCCACTATATCCCAGTGTATCCCATTGTATCCCGTTATATCCCACTATATTGAGTACATCCCATGATATCCCAGTATGCCCCACTATATACCAGCATATCCCATCACCCCATCACCCCCATCACCCCCATTACCCCATTGCCCCCCATTGCCCCGATCACCCCATCACACCCATCATCCCCATTGCCCCACATAACCCCCATCACCCCCCACTGCCCCCATCACCCCCATCCCTCCCATTACCCCCATCACCCCCATTACCCCATTGCCCCCCATAACCCCCCATCACTCCCATCCCCCCCATTACCTCATTTCCCCCCATTGCCCATCACCCCCATTACCCCATTGCCTCCCATCACCCCCATTACCCCATTGCCCCCCATTGCCCCCATCATCCCATCACCCCCATCATCCCATCACCCCATCACCCCCATTACCCCATTACCCCCCATTGCCCCCCATCACCCCCATCATCCCCATTGCCCCCCATCACCCCATCACCCCATCACCCCCATTACCCCATTGCCCCCCATTGCCCCATCACCCCCACCACCCCATAACCCCCACCACCGCATCACCCCCATCACCCCATCCCCCCATTACCCCATTGCCCCCCATCACCCCCATCACCCCATTACCCCCATTCCCCCCATCACCCCCATTACCCCCATCACCCCCCATTGCCCCCCATTGCCCCCCATTTACCCCATTGCCCCCCATTGCCCCCCATCACCCCCATTGCCCCCCGGGTACGAACTGGGGTTTATTGCGTATCAAAGGTGTTTAAAAGGCGACCTATTTACAGACACACCCGCGGGGGGGGGGGGGGGGGCGGGGGCTTCCCCAGGCCCCGCCCCCTCCATATATTATTCATGACCCCCCCTCCCCTTTGTGCGGCCCCCCCCCCATGCCCCTCCCCCATCATGGCTTTGATCGGGGGGGGGGGGAGGACACCTCCGGCCCCCCCCCTTCCCCCCCACCCCATAACCCCGCCCCCTCCCCATTGGCCCCGCCCCATTACCCCGCCTTAACCAATAGGCTTCGCCCCTTGCCCTCAGGCCACGCCCCCTCATAAGCCCCCCCCAACCCAGAGACCCCCTCCCCCATTTATGGGTGCATCCGGATGGCCCCTCCCCCCTCATTTCGGGGTCTTGGGGGGAGGGGCTTAAAGGGGGGAGGGGCTTGAAGGGGGAGGGGCTTAAAGGGTCTATGGGGGGCGGAGCTTATCCCTATCCCCACAGTAGCCCCTTCCCTCATCCCAGTAACCCCCCATAGACCCCCCATAACCCCCCTTTAAACCCCCATAGACCCCCCCATAGACCCCCTATAGACCCCATAGACCCCCCCATAGACCCCCAGGACCCCCTATAGACCCCCCATAGACCCCCTGCAGACCTCCATAACCTCCCATAGACCCCCCATAAAACCCTCATAGAAACCCATAGACCCCCCCGAACCACCCCATAGACCCCCCCCACCCCATAGCGCCCCATAGCCCCCCCTAGATGAAGAACTCCTCCTTGCGCTTCCCGCTCTCGGCCCCCAGGAACGCCTCCCGCGCCTCCCCGTGCTCCTCCAATCCGCTCGCCTCGTGCGTCAGGTACGAGCCTGCCACAGCCAATCAGAGGCGGCCGTCAGCCGCAAGCCAAGCCCCCTCCCCCCACCCCGGCCCCGCCCACTGCCATTGCCCCCCCCATTACCCCCATTGATCCCATTACCTCCATTGTCCCCATTACCCCCCCATTGGCCCCATTTCCCCCTTTGACCCATTGCCCCCCATTACCCCATTGCCCCCCATTACCCCATTGCCTCCACTGCTCCCATTACCCCCAATTGCCCCCATTGTCCCAAATTGCTCCCATTGCCCCCATTACCCTATTGCCCCCCATTACCCCATTGCCTCCATTGCCCCCATTACCCCCAATTGCCCCCATTGCCCCAAATTGCTCCCATTGCCCCCATTACTCCCATTGACCTCCATTAGCCCCCATTGCCCCCATTGTCCCATTACCCCCATTGCCATTACCCCATCGCCCCCATTTCATACATTACACCCATTGCCCCCATTACCCCCGTTTCTCCCATTACCCCCACTACCCCCACTGACCCATTGCCCCCCATTGCCCCCATTGCTCCCATTGCCCCCATTCTCCCATTACCCCATTTCACACATTACTCCCATTGCCCCCATTGCCCCATTCCCCCCCATTGCATACATTATCCCCATTACCCCCATTGCCCCCATTACCACATTGACCCCACTGACCCATTGCCCCTTATTGCCCCCATTGCCCCATTACCCCATTCCCCCCATTGCTCCCCTTGCCCCCATTGTCCCATTACCCCATTCCCCCCATTGCTCCCCTTGCCCCCATTGTCCCATTACCCCATTGCCCCCATTGCTCCCATTGCCCCCATTGCCCCATTACCCGTATTGCCCCATTACTCCCCATTGCCCCCATTGCCCCATTACCCCATTCCCCCCATTGCTCCCCTTGCCCCCATTGTCCCATTACCCCATTGCCCCCATTGCTCCCATTGCCCCCATTGTCCCATTACCCCATTCCCCCCATTGCTCCCCTTGCCCCCATTGTCCCATTACCCCATTCCCCCCATTGCTCCCCTTGCCCCCATTGTCCCATTACCCCCATTCCCCCCATTGCTCCCATTGCCCCCATTGCTCCCATTGTCCCATTACCCCCATTGCTTTCATTGCCCCTATTGCCCCATTACCCCCATTGCATACATTACCCCCCATTGCTCCCATTGTCCCATTGCCCCCATTACCGCATTGACCCCACTGACCCACTGCCCCCATTACCCCCCATTGCCCCCATTACCCCATTACTTCCATTGCCCCATCATCCCCCATTGCCCCCATTGCCTCTATTGCCCCATTACCCCCCATTACCCCCCATTGCCCCCACCTTTCTGCCGCACGGAGCCCCAGAGCAGCGCCCCCAGCAGGCAGAGCAGGAGGAACACGAGCAGCGCCAGCACCCCCCCAACGATGGCGAACGGGACGGCCCTCGGCGCTGCCACCACCGCGCCCGGGTCTGCGGCACAATGGGGCAGCCGTGGGGCAGGGTGTGGGGCAGAGGCGGGGGGGTTGGGGTGAGCGTGGGGCTGGATGTGGAGCAGAGGTTGGGGTGGCTGCGGGGTTGGATTTGGGGCGGGACGTGGGGCAGAATGTGGGGTACAGGGGGCAAGTGTGGGGTGGGTGGGGAGCACGCGGGGCTGTTGTTAGGTGGCTGTGGGGCAGCGTGTGGGGTCTCTGTGTGTCTCTATGGGGTCCCCATGGTGTCTCTATGGGTCTCTCTATGTCCTTGTGCCTCCCTATGGTGATCCTATGGGTCTCTGTGTCTCCCTATGGTGTCCTTCTGGTGTCCACATGTGTCCCTGTGGCGTCCCTATGTGTCTCTGTGGCTCTCTATGGTATCTCTATGGTATCTCTATGGTATCTCTATGGTGTCTCTATGGTATCTCTATGGTGTCTCTATGGCATCTCTATGGTATCTCTATGGTATCTCTATGGCGTCTCTATGGCGTCTCTATGGTGTCTCTATGGTGTCTCTATGGTGTCTCTATGGTATCTCTATGGTATCTCTATGGTGTCTCTATGGTGTCTCTATGGTGTCTCTATGGTGTCTCTATGGTGTCTCTATGGTGTCTCTATGGTATCCCTATGGTGTCTCTATGGTATCTCTATGGCGTCTCTATGGCGTCTCTATGGTGTCTCTATGGTGTCTCTATGGTGTCTCTATGGTGTCTCTATGGTGTCTCTACGGTGTCTCTATGGTGTCTCTATGGTGTCTCTATGGTGTCTCTATGGTATCTCTATGGCGTCTCTATGGCGTCTCTATGGTGTCTCTATGGTGTCTCTATGGTGTCTCTATGGTATCTCTATGGTATCTCTATGGCATCTCTATGGTATCTCTATGGTGTCTCTATGGCATCTCTATGGTATCTCTATGGTGTCTCTATGGCG